>NC_136061.1:1165775581-1165780581 GCF_964261635.1 Lissotriton helveticus
ATTCCTGCAATAAACAGAGACTGACTGTATTCTGGGCCTTTGCCACTAGTTCACAATCACTAGTTCAAGCCTTTTCTTTATAGTTTGTAAATTGCGACTTTTGTTGTAAATAGCGACAGAAATTCTACTTCAATGAAACAAAAGAATACACCTTTACAGTAAATAGACTTCTTTACCATGGGCATAAATTGGTGTTGACATTTTGCTGAGATTCTTACTCAGAATGCAATCAAAACAAAGTTCTCACAATATCACATGAGAAATCACTCAATGAAGATTTTTACGAATTGCGCCAAAACTGTTCCATTAATTAGCTATGCAATTGCGCGTTGTAATGATCATAGAATAAATAGTTCAAAAGCTTTTACTCAGTTTCTGATGGGGAACATAATATTGTGCAAACATAATCACAACAAGGATCAAGACTTGTGACCTTCAGTATGCTAATTGGGCTTAGATTAGTTACTTCCTTATTTGTATATCCACAGCTAAATAGCTAAGTAACTTCAAGTACTCTCCCCTACCTGTAGAGTACGACCTACTCTACTGGAATGAAGATCAGGAAAGCCTCTGCAAACCCTCGGCGGTCTCCTCAACTCGGCTGGACGATCGCCGAAGAAACTGCTTGCCGCCACGCCCCCTGGACTCACTCCGAAGCCCCCGACTGAAATCAGCTCCTGGAAAGGCCAAAAGACAAACAGCGAAGCGGAGAAACAAGAACCCCCAGCTTCCTCTCCGAAGTGCTAAGAATAGTGAGCACAGCTGCTTGGGCGCGGTCGCGTAAGATAACGTGACAACGCCCAAGCGCGAGCTCACGCATGCGACCTGACAGGGAAAGCTCACGCATTACGCGGACGCTTTCAGGGTGCAAAACCTCACGCATTAGGCGGAGAGGGAGAAAACTTAGTTTTAAACACACAGGAACACCTAGGACTTCCTACAAAAGGGACTAACAGTGTTTAGTAGCAGGTTTTGTACACATCAGCCACCAGCGTCCACCTAATGTCGCCCGATGCATTTTGCCACACAAGGGCACCGCACAAGATGCTGCATGCACGCAACTGAGTGGGGCGGGCCCTAGACCGCAAGCCACCCTAGCCCTGACAGTATTCCCCCCTCCCAGGAGCGGTCTAGGGCCCGGCTTCGAAGGGTGAAGGAGGTGGAAACGTCGCAACAAACGAGGGGCATGTACATTTTCAGCCGGTTCCCAAGAATCGTTCTCAGAACCATATCCTTTCCATGAAACAAGATACCATAACTTGGAGCCTCTATGCTTGGAATCCAGTATGTTTTGCACTTCAAACTCCCACGCACCATGAACCAAAACCGGAGCTGGCCGAGGAGCCAAGTTTTGACCAGCAGGTTTCAGAAGGGAAGTATGAAACACAGGATGGATCCGTAAAGTTCTAGGCAGCAACAACTTAAAAGTCACAGGGTTAACCTGACGAAGCACTGGATATGGACCAATGAATTTGGGTTGAAACATACTTTTATGCTTAAAGTGCAAGTTTTTAGTGGACAGCCAGACCTTATCCCCAGGGGCGTACGTTGGACCTGAACGATGTCTTTTATCATACTGTTCTTTGTACTTTTCTTTGCTGTGTAATAAGCGTTTGTGAATCTGTTGATGTATTGTCTGCATGAGTTGTACAGTGTCTCTTACTGCTGGTGTATCACTCAAATCTTTAGGCAAAGTCAAAGGAATGGTATTAGGTACATATCCATAAAGAGCCTCAAAAGGAGAAGATCCCGTGGAAGAATGAGGTGAAGTGTTATAAGCAATTTCTGCAATCCACAGTAAATCCAACCAGGATCTCTTGGAATCCGCAACATAACATCTTAAGTATTGTTTTAATGTTTGGTTCAGTCTTTCAGTTTGCCCATCAGTTTGTGGATGGTAACTGGTGGACATGTTAGAGGTAATTTGCAAACTTCGACACCATTGTTGCCAAAACTTTGAGGAGAACTGTGAACCACGGTCTGAAAGTAAAACTGAAGGCAAGCCATGTAGTCGTACCACATTTTGCAGAAACAATTGAGCCAATTGACCAGCAGTGGGCAATCGTTTACAAGCAATAAAATGTGCATACTTCGTTAAACTATCAACAACCACTAGGATCACTGAATGTTGGTTGACAGAAGGCAGATCGGTAATGAAGTCCAAAGAAATGTGTTTCCAAGGTTCAGATGGCGTAGGCAGCACTTGTAACAAACCTTTTGGTTTAGTGTGATCGGTTTTGAATCTAGCACAGGTTTCACAGTCTTGAGACATCTTAAGCACATCTTTTTGTAGGGTTGGCCACCAAAACAAATTTTGTATCTTTTCCATAGTCTTTTTGGAACCAGGATGCCCAGCCATGGGATGTGAATGTAACCAATTGAATACAGTTTCTTGCAAATCTTTGGAAGGCAAGTAAACCTGTTTTCCATGAAAAGGTATCCCTTCTTTGATTGTCTGATTACATCTTGGGTTCAACCATTGTTTCCACTGAGAAGGAGGAAAACTTTCGTGAATGTTCTCCAGAAATTGATCTGCAGATAGTACACAGATTACTTTGTCAGGATCAATTATTGATTGCGGAGTTCCTTCAAATCTATGCAAAGAAGAGTCTTTTCTGGATAAAGCATCAGCTTTTTTATTGTCTTGACCAGGACGATAAGTCACGATAAAATCATATTCAGCAAAAAACATCATCCATCTCAGTTGTCGAGGAGTTAACATTCTGGCTGAACTCATGAACTGCAAATTTCTATGATCCGTATACACCGTTACGGTAAATCTTGCACTCATTACATAATGTCTCCATTCTTTAAAGGCTTCAAGAATAGCTAGTAGTTCTTTTTCGGCTATTATGTAATTTTGTTCAGCTGGATTTAATTTTCGAGACATATAAGCGACTGGGTGCAATTGTCCGGTAGTGCGGTGCCTTTGAGATAAGATGGCTGCAATGGCTACATCAGAGGCATCGGCTTCTACAATGAAAGGTTCCTCAACGTTGGGATGCATTAGAATTGGTGCTTCAGTAAAAGCTTTCTTCAGGGTCTGGAAAGCCTTTTCAGCTTCAGGAGTCCAATCGAATTTCACCTTTTTCCTCAACAACCGTGTGATGGGAGCTACCACAGAGGAGAAGTGATCAATAAAGCGACGATAAAAGTTCGCAAATCCCAGGAAACATTGTATGTCTCGGACTGATCTTGGAGTAGGCCATTCAGCTACCGCCTTAATTTTTCTGTCAGTCATTTTCATGCCAGTTGGTGTAAGGAGAACCCCAAGAAATTCTACTTCTCTAACGTGGAAATCGCATTTAGATAGCTTACAATATAAATTGTGCGACTGGAGAGTGCTCAACACCTTTTTGACGTGTTCTTCATGTTCTGCTACTGAATCGGAGTAGATCAAGATATCGTCTATATAGACGATAACGAAAAGGTCTAAAAATTCCTTTAAGGCATCATTTAAGAAAAACTGAAAAGCTGCTGGCGCATTGCACAGACCAAATGGCATTACCAAATACTCGAATAAGCCATAACGAGTCTTAAATGCAGTCTTCCACTCATCACCGTTTCTAATGCGCACCAAATGGTAGGCTCCCCTTAGGTCCAGTTTCGTGTAGATCACTGCCTTCTTGACTTGGTCCAAAAGAACTGGAATGAGTGGCAAAGGATATTTATTTTTGATTGTGATTTTATTCAAGGCTCTAAAGTCAATGCAAGTTCTTAATTCTCCGTTTGCCTTAGGAATGAAGAACAACGGAGATGCTGCCGGGGACTTAGAAGGGCGGATGAAGCCATTTTCTAAATACTGATCAAGATACTTTCTTAAATGTTGATTCTCTTTTTCCGACAAAGCATAGATTCGACAATTTGGGACACTAGAACCAGGCACGAGATCGATTTGACAGTCGTAGCTACGATGCGGTGGAAGGAGGGCTGCCTTTTCTTCACTAAAAACCTCTGCATACTCCTTATAAATTGTAGGTAGGACTGTTTCTTTTTCTTCAGCGGTGGCCACTTGACTTATGGTTGGTTTAGAAGTTTTTAAACAAGTAGACTGACAATATTCAGACAGGAAGTTCAGTTCTCTCTTCTGCCAGTCAATAAACGGATTATGTAGACAAAGCCAAGGCATCCCGAGGATAAAGCCATATTGAGGTGCTTGGATCACATCAAACTGTATCTCTTCCTTATGCAATTGTTGCTTAACATCTTCACAGTACATAGTCACTTTAGTAGTTTGCATGGTTACTGGACCTCCAGCAAGTATTTTCCCATCAACTGCTTGAACAATCTCCGGAGTTTCTTTTTGCTCACAGATTATTCGCAGACGTTGAGCGGTTTCTAAATCTACAAAGTTACCGGTTGCTCCAGAATCAATTAGAACCTCAATTTGACATGTTTCATGAGTTAACCGAATTTGGACAGCTAATCTGAAATGTGCTTTGTAGTTGGACACACATGAATTGACTGAAGGGAAGGCAATGGTTCCCAAGAGATCTCCCTTAAAACATCTTGGGCAAGTTAGTTTTCCGACTTTTGATCGGTTTTTTCTATTGCTGCTGACTTACTGAAAGTTGAAAACTTGCCTTTTGGTTTCGACAAACAATCCTTCACAAAATGACCCTTGCGACCACAATAAAGGCATTGTCCATTCTTGCGCCTATTGTCTTTTTCCTCTTTAGATAAAGGCTGTCTAAGGGTCCCGATTTCCATTGGCTCAGAACTAGATTCAGAATGCGCAAATTGAGGTCTGGATTTAGTTTCCGTTCTCCAAGTAGGTTTATCAACTCTTTTCCTATCTGATCTTCGTTCAGAGAGTCTATGATCTAAACGTAGGGTTAGATTGATCAATTCAGAACACACTGTTGGTTGTGGGTCAATTTGCGCCAGAACATCTTTTAGATCGTCTTTTAACCCTTGATAGAAAAGAGCCGCTCTCTTTTCTTCTGGCCAAGAAGTTTCAGCTATTAATCTGTTAAAATGTGACAAGTAAGAAACCAGAT